>NC_134174.1:68500724-68503224 GCF_964188355.1 Buteo buteo | reverse complement strand
TTTAGGGATCCAAGGTTTTCTATTCAGTAGCATTTGGATAACCTGCAAAATGGTGACTGTTTATTAACTTCTTAAATGACAACTTGTCATTTCATCTGCATAATGCAATGAAAACAGACCAGTTTGGTGTCATTTTTTTAAATTCTAATTTTTCCTTTAAGATCTGCACCCACCTACTAGAAGAATAGACCTTAAAATAGCTCAGCTGCTCTTTTGCTTTCATTGTCCTATTGGTGCTACCAAGTTCAGAGTATATTAAAAAATTACGACTTTCCTGGGTAACCAGTTCTTGAAAAAATTTCTAGCATCAGAAACCTGACATTGATTTTTTTTTTTTTTTTCCTTAAGAATGTGGTATATTGTAGATTAATGGGTATAGCTGCAAGGGATACGTTTGCAGACAGGGGCGGTCAGATTGGTGTTTGAAGCACACAGGTAGGAACACCTATTAAAAAGCAAACCGCCAGTGCCAGGGCCGGGGAAGGAGAGGACGCAGCGCAGAGTGCACGTTGGTTTCTCAAACACACACGCGCGCAGAAAAGAAAATGGCAAATCAAAGTAATCCCTGTAATTCAGCAACACTGAGATCACTGATGCCCCAGAAACAGGACTTTGTATGTGCTTCCTTCTCGCTTTTTCTTTCTTTTCCTCGGGTCATCTAAGTCACGGCGTTTACATCGTTCCCTCTTAATCCCTACTCTTAATCGGTGCACAACCCGCAGCTAATGAAATTGTGGCAATACCTGGGCTGCTAGCGGAGCAATGCGCTCACGTACGGCTTCAAGACCATTGTTCTCAAGTAAATCCCAAATGTGCTCGATGAGACTCCTGCAGCACTTTTTTCCCTGTATAATACTTGATTATTTGTCTGAAGCCCAAAGCATTGCACGGCTATGGTAGGAGGGAATAATAAAATCGCGTGCTTTTGTGAGAAAGGAAAAGAGGGGGAAGGGATTTAAGCAAAGCTGTCAAAAACTATACTACAGGAGGTACCCTGATACAAACCATCCCGGGCTTCTGTTGCAGCCTTATCAGGTGAAAAGCAAAGATACTGCCAGAGCCTGTAATTTTGTTAGGATGCCTTTGATGAATTGGATTAGCTTATGGAAAAATCTTTCAAACTCAGAGTTCTGGTACGCGAGCTTCCAGGAAGTAAATAATTACTCTCAGACAGCAGATAATTAAAAAAAAAAGAAAAACAAACCCCAAACCAACCAACCTGTGAAACCGAGTGGTAGAAATGGGTTTAGTAAGGCTCCCTTTCTAACGCACAGATATTTATTTGGGGGGGCCGGGGGTAGGAGCAGCCCTGGCGCAGCAGTGTTGGGTTACTCGCAGGGCCGGGGGAATGCTTTGCCGGGCTGGAGGAGGTGGAAATTCCAGGCTGGGAGGATGGAAATTGTCACCGGGGATGCCAGGGGGTGATTGACACGCGGGGCGAGGGGAAGGGGACGCGGGAGCTCAACCTGCGCTTGGCAGCCCCACCGCGGCTCGCGCTCCAGGAAAATGAAACCCATTCACTCGGGTCAAGCTGCCAGCGGACAAGCTCCTCTTGTTTGTTTATCTTAACAGCAAATCTCGCAAAAATGTTTGTGGTCGAAACTGTATATAATACGACGTTATACTGGCATTATTAATACCCTATTAAAATAAAGATGTAACTGCGCTTTCGAAAAAAATCTGAAGCTGGGGAATTTTACAGGCTGAGGGGTACTCTGGATTTTACGAGATTCAGTGATTTGACTTTTCTGTTAACTGTTTTGGTTCGTTAACGTTTTAAGCCGAAGAAAACTCGCTGGTTGCTTGGTGTATCAGCTCAGCTAAACAGAATACGGCTGGCTCAGTTCTAGGTCTTATTTTGTTATTGAACAAACTCTCCTTATTTCTCAAAGGTGGAAAAAATCCAGAGTGTAAATAGCATTTGATAGGTAGAAAGGGAAGGTATTTGTTCCACAGGGTTTGGAGATTCTGGTATGTCGAAGCTGGAGGCAAATTAAAAAAAAAAAAAAAAGGGGGGGGGGGGAAATCTGTGATACTTCAACAAAAGTTTCACAGCCAGAAAATTATACAGAGCCCATCATCGCATGGCGGCGGTGCCAGAAGTGCAGGGAGTAAACTGCAGCATCTGAACGCAGCGGTAAGGATAGTGTTGTGTTTTCCCAATAATTCACTAGGAAATGAGTTTAACATGTGTGGAAAGGAAGGGGCTTACATTTGTGTTGTTGTAAGACATGTAGCATAGGCCCAGCTAGCGGAAGGAGTCGGCTCCAGCTTGTCTCTCGTGAAAGACGAAACACGGTTACACATCTGGTGAGAAAGAGCAGTTCATTTGCCCAGACAGCTCGCTCCGCGCTGCCGCTGAAAGGAGCTATTTTGACAGAAACAAAGCCATGGGGGCTGGGGCAAGCGATTAGCGGGATTCTGCTCACTAAAAACTCCTTGGCCTTAATGATAAAGAAATAGTAGGAAAGGAAATAAAGAAACCTGGCCTAATCCTCCA
>NC_134174.1:68493224-68495724 GCF_964188355.1 Buteo buteo | reverse complement strand
AACTAAGTTAATTTAAATATTCTTTAGCCTAATTACAAGGCATTTAAATAAAAGGCTGAATGGAAAGTGTTAAGTAACTAGGAAAAAATTATTCAATCGAAAACTTGTTACGCCTTTTCTAGCATTTTGTCTTGTTTCTAACCCTTGCTGGTTACTCCTGGCAACTAATTGGTTCTCATCCATAGCATCCAAGTATTGTGGAGGCCAGGCCATCTGAAAGAAATTATCCAATCTTTAACATCCAGAAGTTTACAGTTATATAATGATGGAGAAAACCACAAACCCCGTGGGATGGCAAATTTTAGAGATACTTTTAAAATGAAATTATCCAGCCAAACCTACAAGACAACTCTCTTGTACTTAAGACAATAGCTGCAATCTGGAATTAATTTTTTTGTGATAGGGCAAATCCAATTTGCTTCTTTAACTGTTGATTAAGGAATCAGTTCTACAAGGCTGTCCCCCATAAGTATTTGCTGTTTATTTGTCTGTGGAAAGCTGCTGGAATCCCCTCCAACTGGGAGTGCTGGGTCAGACGTGGCCATAATGAAGAGCAGTCTGGCAACGTTCGGTTCCTCTGACTGGGCTTGTTTGTGTTGAAGAAATAGTTTGCTTTTTTAGCAGCACGCTGAGTCTACCAAATCACTGCTTGTGATTCAGGCAGCACAATTTAGGGCAAGGATGTAGAAACCTGTCTTCTTTACCCAGGGTACGTTTCAGTATACAGCCAGAAAAATGCAATAAATAACTATTAATTAAATATGACTTTAAATAAGGTAGACTTGCACTTACTTTGAAAGCCCAAAGACTATTCCAATGTGAGAAGTAAGCTTGAGAAAATTTCATAAGCAAACACAGAAAAATCCCCGCAACTACTATGGTAAGAGTAATGCAGTCTTCATGGAAAATGGAGCGGTTGGCCCCTCCGGTTCCCCAAACTGAGGCAGGACTTTCAAAGCAGCTGAAAAATAAAATAAGAACACACGACAGGATAGAAATGCAGACTTTAATGTGTTCGAGCATGTCATTAAGATTTCTTAAATGAAACTGCAGTTGCTGCAGTAACTACAGTAGAAGCAGCGGAGCTCCGTGGAGATTTCGGTCTGCTGTGCTTTGGCTGCTTGGGTGTGAACGCGTCTTGGAGCAGCAGCTCCGAGGTGGTTTATGTGACAGTAAGTGACAATCTGAAATGTGCGTGATGTCATTCTTTATGCATAAGAGTCATATTTACTTATGGAAATCCAGCTTACAAGACCAGATTTCTATGACAGACAGAAAAATGAATGCAATTGTGAAGACAGTAGTCTTTCTACTGTTCTTATTCATTTTTTAAAGCTGAGGATGCAGAAACATGGCCATGTAAACAACTGTGCTTGACCAGAGCCCAGAAAGAGTTAAGGTATTGGAGACGTCATACGTTTAATCATCTTTCTATCTCATTACCTGTTATTTTGCTTTTGTGTATGCAAGTTTTGTGCCGTCCGGGAAGTGAGCTAAGCATGACTTGTACCATTCCTGCCTGTGGAGGTCTACGGGATGATTCAGACAGCTGTGCTCACGCGGGCTTCCCTGCTGTCCTTCCTATGCAGATCAGCCCCCTGGCATGCTGAACCATGGTGGAAAGTAAAATTAATTACCCCACGTACTGTCTTTGGACTACTAGAGAGCCTCTTGTAGCTTTTCCAACATGATACCTTTACACGATCGAGGGGCAGCCCGCGGCTCCTGTGCCACTGTGAAATTTCATGTTCTCCTCCATCACTTCTAAGTATTCATTATAGAATCATGGAATCATAGAATGGGTTGGGCTGAAAAGGACCTTTAAAGGTCATCTTGATCAACCCCTCCGCAATGAGCAGGGACATCTTTATCTAGACCAGGTTGCTCAGAGCCCCGTCCAACCTGACCTGGAATGTTTCCTGGGATGGGGCATTGACCACCTCTCTGGGCAACCTGTGCCAGTGTTTCACCACCCTCAGTGTGAAAAAATTCTTCCTTATATCTTGTCTGAATCTACCCTCTTTAGTTTAAAACCAATACCCCTTGTCCTATCGCTACAGGCCCTGTTAAAAAGTCTGCCCTCTACTTCATTGGGTTGAAGTGTCCACAGCTGGCTCTCCTGGAAGGGGAGAGAGTTTTGGTCGCCGTAGTGGCCAGCTCACCTTTCCCGTACCACGTGCTGGGCTCATCAGGCATGGCTGGGCGTACGGGCAGGTCTTCAGCCCGGTGGGATGTAAAGAATTTCCTGGGAGAAGGAGCTGTGGGCGTGGGAGGAGACCCCGGGGCGGGCGCAGTGCTGGGGGCAGCTCTGGGCAGGGCGGCAGGCGGTGCTGGGGGGGTCTGTCCCCGAAAGCTGGCCAGGTTGACTGTCCCCAGCTGATGAGGAAGACGGGCTTGTGGACACCATCGGTGTGGGCTCCTACACGCACGTGTGCACGACCAGTCCTGCGTCTGGTTATCACGTGCACCTTCACAAACGGACCGCTAGCCGAGCAATAGC
>NC_134174.1:68478224-68488224 GCF_964188355.1 Buteo buteo | reverse complement strand
TCAGTCACAGGCTTCTTTTAGCGATCTTTTCCTTCCTTAGTCTTTGGCATTTTGTCTTCTGTGCTGTGCTGACTCTTCTCCTTTGCCTTCCTTCCTGTTCATAAAGCTTCGTTTGGGCTTGGTCCTGTTTCCTCCTTTTTGTATGTGGTCTCCTTCACCCAAAGAGCTACAACCATCGGCTTGTGAGGTGATTTACAGGTCTATCACTCATCTTCTGACTTCTTTTTCTCTGCAGACCTACACCTCAATCTCTCCATTGAATCTCTCTTTCAGAAGGTTTGCACTAGACTTGAACTAAATGTCAGCAAAAGCTAACATCAGCTTCAAAAGTTTCAGACGATGTTGCTGATGCTGTAACAGGTCTCTGTCACTCGTGTCACAGTGGCAGAGCTGTCTTTGAATACATCACTTTCAAGCCACAGACAAAGTCTTCTCCCATAATACCATCTTTTTTTTTTTTTTTTTTTTCATTAAAGGAAAGAATTCTTATCCTGGGACTCAGGCTTTTGGCAATCTCCCTTCTTTATCCTTCTCATCATTTTCCTCTTCTGCCTCAAAAGGCAGTGGGAACCTTCACTCCCCTCCTGTTCTGACCATAGGAGCCATCACAGGCTCTGCCTTACCCTTGCGTTAAATACAAATGGCTTGCCTTGCATTCACGGCCTTTGCAATTTACTCGTCGTATTTATTCTTACAAAGTGTTTGCCTTACCTTTCTCTTTGGCATGTCAGCTGTACCAGTGATGCCAATGGGCATCATCAGCTAGTGTACATTTTAAGGGCAGACTCCTGAGTTCTTCCTCATGTACAAGACATGAAAACCCCTTGTCCTGGATGTAAACTCTAAAAACATTAACTTGTTCTCTTTCAGTTGTCTCTCCTTGTTCATATCACTATGTTTATAGCAAGATGCAGATCAATGCCAAAAGGAAAATCAGCCAGGAAAGAATACTGGCTTCCTCATTATTCCTATGGTGTGCAAAAATATAATTTGATCTGGAAGCAGTGATTGTGGATACATATCCTAGAGCACATGTTTCTGCCTCTGGCATCCGGAAAAATAGAAAACGGGAGGAGTGTTGCTGCATGGACCCACAGGAAGGGGAGGTCTTGCAGAGCTGCTTTGGAAAGGGAGGGGAAGAACTGGAGCTCTGCTGCGCTTTCTGCTGGCTCTCTCCTGTCTGTCCCACTCCTTCTCCTCTTCCACCTCCATGAACTGATTGTGTTGCTCACTGACTCTCCATCTTAATTATATTTTTGGACATTTTATGTCAGGGTCTGTCTTCATTGGGGGATTTTTTTAGAACTCAAACTGTGAAACCTTTATCCTTACTGAGCCTTCTGGTTTTATGATAAATACCTTGCTGTTGATGAACAAAGGTGTCATCCCCTAGTCCTGCAAATGGATCCCAGCATCTCTATCGACCTCATCCCTTTTCCTTCTTCCACGGTCACCCCTGGAACGCACCAGCCCCGCTGCCCCTCACGCAGCCGCAGCCCCATGCCCGCAGTCTGGCCCCTGGAAGCAGCGTGGAAATGTGCTCTGCTGTGGAAGGGGGAGATGGAAGAGCCGGCAGCTGGTCCGGTGAGAGCAGATGGGTGCTGGCACCCCCTGCCCTTGCCACAGGGTCCCTTCTGAGCAGCTCCTGCTTGCACATTTTTCTGGGGGTTTGTGCAGCTCAATTTTAGGCGTCTTAAGCGGCGCATCTCCCCTCTGCGACTGCTTCACCGCCCAGACAGCTCACTGTCCAAGTATGGTCCTGCCTCTCTCTCTACTTTTTTTCCTTTCTTCTTTTCTCCTTTAGTCCTTCTGTTGTAACACCTACTTTCCTCACTGTGTAGCTACTGCTTCTTTATTTTCTTTTAGATATTTATTATAGACACATTCTCATTTGTCACTGAGCCAAGTAAACACCTCTTTAGCTCTTTTAATCCTTCATCAAGAATCAACTTCTTCACCTTGTGCTAATTTCCTACCATCGCCACGCTTCTTCCTTGCTTCCAAAATAGCTACTGGCTGCACATTCAGTTTACTAAATAATGCATATGGCATGCATATCCATACTAGCCACTCTGTATACATTACCTTTTAATAGCTGCTTATACATATCTTTTTTACTATCTGTACAATTTTTCTCCTGCAAAAAGTAGAACTTCCTCATTTTTAAGGGTGCATTTGACCTTCTCGGTGAGAATTTCAGGCATTAATGAGCACCGATACAGCCTACCTCCCACCCAAAATACAAGTTTTGGCAGACAAAACATAAAATAGAAATTAAAAAATAAATTGCTTGTTGCACTGCAGACTACAGTTGCAGTAGAGTTCCTTATTTGCTTTTTGGATTTGTGCTGGTGGTGGTGTGCTGGTGACTGGCCACTGAAGGCTGTAACTGGGGCAGATCCCCAGTGTAGAATCAGTTCTAGTTATTTCTGAATTGTCATTAATCTTTTCCTTTTCCTCATTTACTAATGGGCCTAGTTTCTCTCTTGTCTTTTTCTTTTTAGCGTATAAACAATTACACTAAAAGAACTTTATTAAGGTTGCAAAGCCAAGCATTCGAAAGTAAAGTAAACAAACAAAAATATAATAAAAGTAACCCATGCAAGCTTTCGTTAGACTACCACATATGCATTAGGATATTGGGTTTAGTTCCATAATCAGAAACAGGATTCGCCCCCCCCCGACATGATCCTTACCTCGTTCAGTACTATTCAGTATTTTTTTCTGTCATTGTTCAGTGTGTGGTCCTCTTATGCCTTAGTTATTGAATGCTATTCAAGTCTCGCCTCAGAAAAACCCCATCAAAATTTCTCCCTGAGCCATCTCACAGAGCTCATCACTGTTGTGTAGGGCTGCAATAGAAATTTACTTCTACAATGTCCTTGTCACATGAAGTATTCCTGCTTTCGAAATGGGAAATTGAAGCACAGAGAAATTAAGAATTAAGTAGCTAAATGTATCTGTAAGTGCTGCGCAGGAGAAGTCTAAGATCCAATTTTTCATAGGCTGTGTAGCATGTATGTACATTTAGGTACATGTACATGTGTTCTGTACGATGCACAAACACATAAATGTGCATTCTGTATCTCCAAAACACACTGCTATCATTGACTTCAGTTGTAGCAATATGCACAAATTCTAGTCTGGGGTTGCAAGTCAGGCACTGAAAAATGAGTCATGCAGAATTAATCACCACCTATAAAAATTGTGGTGTAAGTAGACCTGGCTAGAATTATCAGCTGAGGGAGGGTTAAAGTGGCATACAGAGGATAGCTAATTACCATAGCCATCTCTCTTTCAACCTCCTGACTTACCCTTTTCACAATTTTTAACATTATCAACAAGGTTTGAGAGGGGGTGATTAAAAAAAAACTTTAATTAATCATTCATTCATTTCAAATATATGAAGAATGGTATTGTAAAAAAGTCATTTTAGCTACATAATCACAAAATATCTAACAGTGGATGGTAAGGGTGTAAAATAAGGTCCTTCATGCAACTTTCCACATTCTTAAGAAAAACCTAGATATGATTTTCCTATGCCCATGGGACATCTGTGGCTTTGAAACATTCAAATCAACTGCAGAGACCTTATCAAACTTAGCTGTGGACTGCAACTAAAGAAAAGGATCCCTAGAATTTACCAGGTATTTATTTGTTCACAGCAGAGAAGTGATAAGGCTGGGGAACCTTGCATCCTATCTAAAATGCAGAGTGGGAGAGCCTAGTGGGAACACATTCCTCTGCTCTTACTCCCAGAGAAACTCTCTCAGCTACTTAATTAGTTTCTCCCTAGTCGAGGGCCTGTTGAAGAAAAACTGCTCGGACACCTTGTTGTTTAGTCTGAGTATTCAGGAAGAATAGGAAGGACTACACAACAGGTAGGCATCCTTTAAGGAAGGGTCAACATTGGAAAATAGTTGTTTTCACAAAGTTGGAAAGGAAGATGGAGAGAAATTGAGCCTGGGCTTGGGATAATGGGCGAAAAGTAGCAGAAGGAAGGGAGCTGAGAAGAGGCAAAGGGGACAGGCAGCAAAGTTATACTGAGTCAGAGGACCAACCACCGCGTGCAGATACAAATGGAAGGGGAAGAAGAAATGATGAATAGGACTGGTTCCCATCAAAAAGGTCCTGGGCTATCTGTTCTCCCGTTCTGCTAAGTACCCTATTCCTAATAGAAGGTGACACCAATGTCACATATTGCTAGCAGTCAGATAGGAAAATCAAAAAAGAGCTACAGAGGGTCTCAAATACTGGGAGGTAACCAGGAAACCATGAATTCTAAAAAAGACAGGGAAAAAATAAATGCAAGGAAGTTGCTGAAGTTATTAAAAGATAAGATTTATAGGCAAGTTCATTTCAGTTGGTTGGCTATCCAATCAACTACTGCTGCTAATTGGATTAGTTGCCAAAATAAGCTAAGAATAGAACCTTCTCTTTTCTTATTGTTAATGCTTTCCAGGGAAAAAGTCCTTGCGGACAAAAATTAAATCTTTATTTCTAGCAACATAAAATTATCCTCTATAAAAATGAAGAACCTTAACACTTAGTTGTACCTCTTCTGCTGCAGATCTTACAGGGGTTAAAAGTCTTCTGCAATTACAGTGTGCTGTGAGATGGAACATTCTTGTTCTTCTCCAAATCAAGCGGTTTGTGGCAGATGCCTACTATTGTTCCTCTTTATTTTGTCATTCTTTCTTGTCCTTTCTCGAAGAATTTCATTGCTACATTTTCCACAGCTGACTTACAGCTTTCTGGCAACATAAATACTTCTGACATATTGGAACAACCCTAGAGAAAGCCTTAGGTAATTTCAGAGTGTCCCTTAATATGGAGAACCCTGAGCATCCCCCTATCAAGTTTTTTTTTTCCTAAAGCCAGCACAACTGTTTCCAAAACAACTCTCTGAGAAGGAAATCAGTTCCTCTTTCATTGCTGTACAAAAGTGCACCTAAATAATAACCTGCAAATAAGTTACGTGTATAACACTCGTTCTGTGTTGTATTCTTCTGCCCTGTAAAAACAACAGGTCCACTGAAATTATCAATATTGTGATTTCTGGTTTTTTTTTACTTTGTAGTATTATTTTATTCTTTGTATTAATACATCATCTCAAACCATAGTGGGTATGTAGCCTACCCTTTCTTGTAGCCTGTGTGATACGAACTTTTATGTAAGATACCCAGCGCAGCCCTCAGTTTCCAGCTTAAGCAGGTTGTTTCTTGGGAAGAGCTGTTCTTCAGCTATTATTAACTCACATGTCTAAAGGCATGACTAATTAATCTAGGCTCTATCTTTAGGTTTTAGCTTTAGATTTTTATTTTAACAAAGAAAAAACCCTGTAACTTAGAAGTGGAGATGTTCTGAAGTCCTTTCTAAAACTTCATTACAGGTGAAGGACAGAGGATGGGACTAAAGCATTGGATGAAGTTGTAGGGGATGCTCCTCAAAGGAGGGAAAACATTGTCTTTGGCTAACGCTCTTGAGAAGGAACGCACAGAGTGATATGGGTTTAATTTCAGAGAGGGAACTCTTGCATCCAGCTTGGGCGCCTGGCTGCTGGCACCCAACTGCCAAATAACTGAGTTTGCTGCAAACGTGGCCTGAGCTGCCTTCGACCTGCCGCAGGAAGGGATGGCGTGCCCAGCACAGGGTCCTTGCTCATGAGCCATCACCCCTGTTCCGTGCCGTGGGTGGTGTGTTCACCAGAGAAGCTAAATCTGCTGCAGCTTGAATTAAAGAAAGCCTTTCAGCAGATTATTTCAAATGAGCTGAAGTTGATTCTCTCTTTTTTACTCTCCGTACTTTAATTAAACTCCCTGGATAGGTTCTTACTCCTGAAAGCGAGGCACACGCTGAAGTATTGCACAAAACAACAGCCTGTTACTATCTGTGGAGATGATGGCTTGAAAACTGCGGTAGTTTGTAGTAATGTGAAATATACTCACTTCACAGTCTTGCATAAAGGACGAAATTGGCCTATTTGTCGTGGTGTAAAACCCTCTTCCATTAACAATGATTTCTGCTTTTGTTAGTGAATGGTGGTAATGCTGAGCTCGATGCAAAAAGAAAAGTGCATACAGTTGATACATACATTTCATACATTTTCCATCTGTTTATGTTAAAGGAAAACACATTTTCTAGACACACAGAGTGGGGAACCTACTTCAAAGGGTAAACAAGTTAGAACAAAGCATCTTTCCAAAGAAGCCTCTTTTAAAATTAGGTCAAGGCTTCATTCTAGTTAATAAAGAAATCATACCTGAAGGATTAGTTTGGACCTCTTTTTAGGTCTAGTGTGAAAAAAACCCATCAAAATGCTATCTATGCAGAAAGGAGCGTAGCGATGCCTGCCTGAGTGTGCAGCCGTCCTGAATCAGTAGCTGCTGAGAAGCAGCAACTATCCCATCCATCTCAATGGAAAGAGAGCTTTGGAAAGCTAAAGTTGCAAATTACATCTCATGCCTGTCATCAAACTATTATCAGCTTCTTCACTGCTGAGTCGTACAGATATCCAGAGACATTTATCTGTCCCAGAAATCCTGGCTCAGATTAGGTGCCAACGTTTCCACCTGTTACTTACTCATCTGTTGAACTTACTCATCTGTTAAACTGGGTCTTATGAATACATCTGAGTATTTTTAATTTGAAATTCTCATCATTGCAGAACGTGAACATTTATGGACAATGTAAAATTTCATATCAAACTAATCAAGATGGAAAAATACCATAAAGATAATTTATTTATTTTTATTCATTTGAATAAAAGTAACATACTTGAAGTTGTCCCAGAATCTCAGAGGCATTACAGTTACCCGAGAGAGCACGGAGACCTTACTGTAAAACACTGAGAGTCTCGACTGTACCTAATAGACAAAGATTGCTCTTCAGGCCGAACCCAAAATGTCAAAGAGGAAAGGCAGTTGATTGTTTGCAGGTGCAGACTGAATTAGTTATCCAACATGGATCTCATCAGATAAAATATCCAGCTAGCCATTTGATATACGTCTGGATATTAAACAGTTGCCTAGTGTGGGGAGCAGCCATCAAATATTTGTCCAGTTGTATCTACCATTGGGCTGGGACGTGTGGGTACTCACCGGTGTTTTTTGATAAAGGAGACCACTCTGCAAATGCTTACAGATGACCCAAAAGACTACGAAACCCAGCTGAGACACATTTGCAGCTAAATATGATCCAGCTGTGTGGAACAGTGCTTATTATCAGAAAAGTTTGGGGAGATACCCAGAATGTCATGCAGTTCTACTAATATTAGCTTTAGCAACTCACAATTATAATGACTAATTGGAGCCATCACTCATTGCTATTGAGTTCCCAGGTGAAAACTATGGACCAGAACCTCCATTAGCATAAATTAGCATTGGAAAGTCAATTAAGTTACACTGATTTTACACAAGTTTTACTGTCTTGCGTAAAGCTGAGAGAAAAAAGACCCATTTCTGACTTCAATTATCCATATTTTTTTTCCCCTCCAAAGCAAAATTTTGTTGCATTTCATAACAGGTCTCCATAAATGTACACATCTTTAACTAGAATATAGCACTGTTATTTTGCTAAGCAGAGCAGGCTTGCTTATCTATTTTCTTGAACACAGCCTGTGCCTTCCAAGGCGATTTTGGTCAGCTGGATTGTTGCTGCTTTCCTCAGAATAGAACTCAGTGTGGATAAAAGTGTTTTCTGTGAAACATCTCTGCTGGAGAACTTGCTCCCGTTCCCATCACATGAGTGGAGAAGCTTTTTTTTCTCTCCTCTGTGTGTGTGTGCAATGGGGAGAAAAGGGGAGATACAAAAGAAAAGGGTAAAAATACACAAGGTAAATAGTTGCACTGATGTAAGGAAAAAAGAACATGATCATTTGCATTATATTTACAAATTAGTGTGTGAGTACCTAAATATATGGTTTTAAAGCAACAGTATTTTTCAGTAACATAAATCTTAATGGAAATCTGGCAGAAAGGTACAGAAAAACATCTGCAGGTTGACAGTATAAACTTAAGCAGATGACTCTAAATGTTTTACCCTAACTTGAAGTTATCAGAAACATTCAAGAGAGTGTTCCTGGAAAGAGGCATGTGCAAAACACCAGTAGTTTATCAGCCCTCTCATTCAACAGAACTGTATAACTGAATAAGGTCTGATGAACTATATGACAGTGAAAATAAAAATTAATGGAAGCCTAACAAATTCAATAGCTTTGAGAATTTTTGAACCATACAGTGCATAGGTACTGGTTTGTGTTTTCTTTTTAAAATTATTAAAAAAAAAATAATCGCAGTGGTAAAGTACTCAGGGTTTGGTTTTTTTTGTAGAAGATTACCTTCCATCTGCAGAGATAGGTCAGTGTCAGGCTGGCCCCGAGCCACTTTAGGGACTGAACAAGAGAAGAAGCCCGAGGTCTGCTGAACAGAGTGCAGGTGTGTCTGACGTAATGAGAAATTCCCCATAGCATCATTTTTCATTTACGGTGGCACCAGCATATCTGCCCTGCTCCACCAGGAAACGTTCATGCCAATTTTCAGGCGGAAGACAAGACCTGAATTTTTGTTTCACATCGGAAACATGTTTTTATAATTCAGGTATTCCCACACATCTTTCAGCTGTAACGAAGGGGTTTCAGACAAGGGCGCGACAGGTCTCCATCGCCCTAGGACCAGGACTGCCGTTTGGTCGCACTCTTTATTCTTCGCGGCGTTCCCACGGGAGGTCCTGCCCTGGGAACCCACCCGCGGCCGTCTTCGGAGGGAATCCTCCCGCACGGCCCCGGGTAGCTGCTCTGGGCCTGAGATGCCTCCTCAGAACCAAATTCCTTTCCTGTATCTTCACCCACACCTTCACGCCTTCCTATTTGCCACTGGTGCCTCTAACCATGGCATCTGCCCGGAGCCGGATCTTTCTTGCTTTTCTTGCCCAACTTCTGCATCCCAGAAGAGCCTGGAACTGGCTCTCCCTCCACACCTCGCTCCTTCCGACCCACGTGTTACTGTCCCCGTCCCTCGGATTACAGCAATCCAGGACCAAACGCGAACACCGCGATGCGGCCATCCGTGGTCACTCACACAGATTAGGGGCCACGTTATTCTGTTCAGTAATTCTAGCCGCTCTCCTACTTCATTTAAGCATCCCGCGAAACCGCCTTTTCTTGCAGTAGGAAATTTTTTTGGACAGATTTCGTACTTCCACCAGTGTGAACTAGGTAACAGATGACTGCAGTAAAATATTCTGGGTTAAAATATTTTTGTAGGCCTGACCTCTCTCGACTGTCGTCTCTGTGTCGTTGTCCCTCCAGGTAACGCTCCTCCTTCCGTGGAGCACCCATGTCCTCTGGGTATCTGCACTCAACAGACGGGGCTGATAGCGAGTACCACGTGGGGAGAAATCTTTCTAATCAGATCTTCATACTTGTTCCCTCTTGTTTTATTTCAACTTAGATACTATTTTAATTATTGCTACTAAGAGTTTTGGAGGTGCAGTGTGTATGAGAGGGAGCCTGTAAATACAGTGGTATCGCGTAGCTCCTCATAACCATGGAACTGGCATATATTGTCCTGTTGAAAACAGCGTCCCGAACTGCAGCCCGCAGTAAGATAGATGTCTTTGCTAAGACAAATTTTCCAATACGCTTCAGCCAGGATTATTTTATGATGGAAGAAGACTTCCGTGGGTAAAGCCGTCAAGAACAGACTCATCACTTGTTCTTTCCCCGGCTGCGAGAGGACGAACGGAGACCTGTTAACTGGCTTTGGCACGCAAAACCCTCCGGACAAAGAGTTACAGGAAATCTGAGGACAGCCCTGGCACCGCTTGGCAGCTACGATAAGTAATTTATCAAGCGGTTATTTGATAATGTCCGTTAGCGTACCAGGCGAGCAGAGCGGGTCTCGCCAGGCAGAGAGAGGGTTCTGGCAACGAGGACCACGCAGCCCCTCCGCGCTGCTGCCCACCCGCCCGCCCGCCTCCATTTTGGAGCCGGAGACCTGGC
>NC_134174.1:68463224-68470724 GCF_964188355.1 Buteo buteo | reverse complement strand
ATTAAAAAATGACATCATTCGAATTTAACTGTTCTTTAGGAAGAAAATAAGTATGCAATGAGAAATAGAGGAAAATCAGTAAAATCTCCTGGCTCGATAAAGCTCAGCAGGACTGCCATCTCCCCTTTCTGAAGACTGTTCCAAGCCCTCCTCCAGGGATTCTTTTTCCAGCATCACCAGGACAAACGCACAGTTCTGGCTCTCTAATTTCAGATCGATTTGTGTCACGGATTAGCATTCATTCTGCAATAAGACAAGGAACAACCGATTCAAAAAAATACAGAGGAAATGAAATAGCGCGGTGGTTTGGTGTGGACAGCACCTTGGTAAGCCAACTTCAGTGAAAGAGTTTGCGCAGCGGTCAGTGTCTTTAGAGGCCAAGGTTCGTGTTAATGCTGGGTGTGTAAAAGAATGTATTTTTCAAGGCATTTCAATATATACAAATAAAGTGCCAATGTCAAAGTGATAGTAAGCGACTCCTCTTGAAGTAGAGCTTCCCGTTGCACTCCCTATGGAGATCTGCTTTAAGGCAGCGGGTACACTCTAGTTTTGTGTAATGACTCTGAGTGACAGTGTGAGCAACGCATACAGCAATAGTTGTAATTATTTTCTCTTTTAATTATTTTCCCTACTGTAATGCATGTGGTCAGGATATAAGGAGCTGTACAGACAAAAAGCTCCGAGTAGCCCTGTGGATGGACGGATTAACATTTACATCTTTCACCTGCAGAAAGCAGGCTTCTCCTAAATAGTTCTCACAAGGTAGTGTCACAAATACCACCGATTGTCTAAAAATTAAAAAAAAAAAACCAAACCAAAACCCAAATTGCGGTAAAGGTGCTGTATCTGATGGCAAATGATAACTGTTCATTAGTGCCCAGTATCTCCTTTTATTAAAGATTATGAGTCAGCAAAGTCAGTACTTGTATTTTGAAGTCCTTCATTTAAATTTCTCAACTTTTTATTTAACATCAAAAAGACTCTGTTCTTAAAGAGGATAGGGATAGTCAAAGGTGGAGAGGACTAAATAAGTCAGGCTAAATATCCTCTGAAACTGTAGCTCTACTGATAGGATTAGCATCAAATAACAAAACTAGATGTTTTATACTCTGGATAATTCATAGTAGGAGAAAAGCCAATAATGAATTTAAATGCTAGAACGTGACTTTTTCCTTGTGATTGTTCCTAACTCACAGGTACTGGCTGTAGGGCTTGAGGGCAAGGGACTGCCTTCTCTTCAGAGCTTCCCTGCTGACAGCCAGGCAATGTACCTCCTCCCCTGCTTTCCCACCACCAGCAGTGCGGAGCACAGGATCATGGTGCAAGGAGTCAGAGGCAATAAGAGGAAGAAATACAATAGGCTGTGCAAGAAGAAAAATGTTTTTCTAACTCTGAGCTCACATGTTATGGACGTATTACGCTGCTTTCTGGAACTGAAATCCAAATTTCTTGAGACTTAATTTTCTTTTGCTTCTAGCAGATAGTTGTGGAAACCACTGACGCTGCTAGTCTCGTATGGCTAAATTATGTGTTCAGAGTTAGCCGGAGTATAGATTTAGTCTTGCTGCTGTTGCACAGAGTCCATTGTAAGATAATTTGTCCCACTCAATTAGACTAAGTTGTCATGTGAGAAGTGCTGAGCTACCACGGCCCGGCGGCCGGCGGCACCAAAGTTAGCTTGCTCAGAGCGAGCACCCAGGCAAGCACACAACCCAACAGCGGGCTAAGAGTCCAAAAACATTAATTTACCAGCGGGGGTAGGGGGCTTTTGAAGCTCTGTTTCTTCTGATGCTTCATAGAGAAGGCTGGATGGTTCCGGGTAACAACATTTCTACCTTCCAATTTTAAGAGTAGGAAATTACGCAGAGAATTATGTTAAAGAACACTGAGGCGGAAAGTCAAACGCTGACCCTTTCATTTTTGGCAGCGTTAAAGTTGTCTATTGTAACCTGAATTTCATCCCCCTTACGAACACAAGATCTGATACGGTCTTGAACTGCATGATGACTTCTCGCGTTCGTGACCCTTTCTATGGTTGATGCCTATTTTTCAAGGTGTGAATCAGGATTGTGTAGTGAAGGACACTTCCCTGTACCTTCTTCTGTTCGTTTGTCACTGAAGTTAGGTAATATTTAGTGTCTGAGGCAGAGGAAGGAAGGTATCGGTCCTCCAGCTGGGTCCTGCTGACCCAATGAATTTCGTCTCAAATACGGTTTCTATGTCTATTTCTGTCACATATTTTCTGTGTCGTCTTGGATGAGTCATGACCAGTTTTTCAGCATTGCGGCATCCTTCTCTGTCTAGTTCAGTGTTTAACAGCCACTTGGAGTTTTAATTGTAGGCGTACTGAGCGCTCACCCTGCGTCTGCTATCGGCAGGACCTGGCGTGTGGACTATGCTACGAAAAACACTTTTGATTGTGCAGGCTAACTGGGAGGCGGGACGGAGGAAAACCTTGGGAAATACAGAGTATAACCTAAATTGAGACTTTAAGGATATTCAGGTGGAGCGCAGCAGATCGCGCACTGGTAAGCCAAGCTGTTGATGGCAGAGCGCAGACCTCCTGCAGCTGGTGCTGGTCCAGCCGGAGCCAGCCCGGGGGTCTCCACGCCGGGGTGGTGGTCAGTGGGCTCCACCGCGTTAAATCCCACCTGGGGGGTCACAACGGCACCCAGCCCAGCAGAGCCGGTTTCCATCTCTTTGTACTTCACCCCGACTGAAAACCAGTCATACAGCGGTAATTTCGCCTCCTAGAAGGGCAGCGGTGTTAATTTTGAAATGCTTAAATGTGGTGGGGAAAATGTCTATAAGGAGGTTGATAAGACATTGACTTAATAAATTACAAGGTTAGGAAGATGTGCCCTGTGGAAGTCATGGTGCTACATATTTTTCAGGGAATATAAAAAACGTGTGAGGTAATGTTAATCATCGTTCTCCATCCTGTACACTGAGTAGGACAGCTATTCTACATATGAGAAAGTGATAAAATATAATCATATAATTTCATACTTATAAATCAATACTATGTGAAGATTGTGCAAGCGTTTGTTAACTTGTGGGTAGTTGACAGTGAGCAGTTCTTTAATGTAAAGGCTTTAATTTGCAGATATACGTTACTGAAAGCAGTAATGAAAAACTTGTATTTATTTTGGGAGGACATTTACAAATTTATGTGCTGTTCCATTTCGAATGAGACTACAAATCAATGATTTTATTCTCTAACCACTATAATCATAATTTGCCAGTTGTTTAGTTGGAAGGAGTTTTTAAATTAAAAAAAAAGATCATAATCATTATACCAACAAGAAGACTGATTAATTAATTAGCCCTCACTGAGATATTTAGATGTACCAACTTTCAAAGTGTCCAGTATGAAGCTAAATTACTTCGCTGTTGTTCTGGCTTGGCATTTATGGTAATTTGTCAAGCCTATATGCAGTAATGGATTGACTCATATAACGAAGGCTATAATTGCAGCTGTTAGGTAGGCCTTCTTTATCTCAGCCTGTCTCAGTCCCCATTCCTGCATGATTTCTTGCTGTGCCGAAGCCATGTGTGTCTTGTTTTGTTTTAATACATTACTGACCCAGGGTCTCAGGTTACTGGGGTTCCTGTCATACATTTAGTTCCACTCTCATAAAGCATTGCACAAAAAATGCTGGAACAAGGTAACAATCATTGCTCAATATACTAAGTATAAATGTCAGAGTGTAAAACTTGACTGCAGGAGAACAGTGTAGGGGGAGACAATAATTGAAAATAGGACACTCTGAGCTATAACAGTGAGCCTGTGGGTTATAAGGGCTCCTACGGCATCATGCAATATGTCTGCTATGTCTTGTTTATCATTAAAAGCTTGATATCAACCATCTCTTTACTACATATATTATGCTGTATCGGCAGGTTTTGTTCTGGTGGCTAAAAATGCCCTTGCAGACCTTACCGGGTCATGTTCTCTGTCGTAATGGCAACTCCTACAGGAGCCGCAGCATCCTCAGCAGTGTGGTACAGGAGGCCGTGTTGAGCAGAAAATTTAGTAGAACAAAGCATTTGTTTAGTTGTTTAGTACTTTTAAACTGTCGTCGTCTTCTTCGTCGTCTTCTGTGATCCTATCTTTGCCCTGACACACCACTTACTTACTTTTCAAAGTGTCTAAGGGTGACAACAGATGTTTCGTAAACTTATCTTTTAATCTTTGATAACTTACATAATTGAAGAAGTTAACAGGTTGTTCACTTAATAGGGATCATTTATACAGGATTTTTTTAATAACTTGCTGGAAGGGGGAAAAACCACTCTTGGCTAATATGAAGCATATTTTGCATTTATTATGGGAAAAAAATTTTCAGGTAGGAGGTGAGGAGACAATTTGGGAATTTTCGTTAGCTGAAAAACTGCATATTAAACATGAATTGTGATTTTCCATCTGGCCCTACTGGTTAGGAAGCTGCAGTTGGGCATGATCTTCACTGTCAATCAACAGTCCCCAACTGCGAGACGCAAACCTCATGACGAAGCCCACCCCAACTCATTAAACCAAAGCAAACTGTATGAAGTGCGCTGCTGTGTGATTTTAATATTTGGTGCATGTGACAGGATCATTTTAGTGATTTGCAGGATTTATCTCCTCTTAAAAGTACTGCCTAAGGCTACTCTAATTGGTAGGAAAGCAAATTCCCCCTTCTCCTCCTGTCACTCTTTGTTTTATTTACTGAGAACTGCCGAAACCTATTTACACAATAATGAGGATAAATCACCGTGATGCTTTCAACACAAAGAGAAATGTTGCGTGAGTTGAAAGCTGTACAATTAAAACTAAATTCAAAATATTTCTGAAGTAGTGTCTACAGTTAGTGATAGTGAAATAAAATTAAGACAAATGATATGAGCGTACACTGCAACTCGTGCAGATAGACAGCTAAAATCAAAATTCTTGAGGCATCTTTTACGACGGACAATTTCATTCAAGATTGCAATTAAGTAAATGTATGTAAGTTGCTGACAATAGCCCAGATGTTCCCCCTAGATACATACGGTATGCAGCTCTTTCGTTTTTCTCATGGACGTGGAGCTCAGCTACTTCCACCACAGTTGTCTTCTCCGCAAGGCACCCACCAGCAACGTCTCCACCTGCGGGTCAGGGTGGAGATACCACGGGTGGGGAGGACGCTCCTCTCTGCGGGTGTGAGGTTGCGCCTCATTCGCTCTTGCGTCCTGGAGAAGTTTCTGGAAAAGGAGACGGCAGCTTCAAGCTGAGAACAGGCCAGGCCAAGCATCAAGGTGAAGGCTGAGAATGCAACATCTGAAGCCGGTGGCCGTCGTGCTCCTGCGGATCTCAGCGGGCCTATGGCCCTGTGCTGACTAAGAGTTTCCAGATAAAGATTTCCCTTGGCTGGCTTTCATGGGGGAGAACAAACTGCCGGGGTTGTTGCAATGGAGTCAATTATGGGCTCTCCTTCCTGGGGCCTGATTCTGTGCTTCTTGCTTGAAGACTTCCACTGAAACAACCTGGTCTATTAATACTGTCTCAAAATGGGCTGCTCACCACCTGGAACATTTTATAAAGAAACAGGACAATCCTGAAGTGCTTACTTACAAACCTCATGTATCGCTATCATGAGACATTTTATATGTGTTTCGACAAATAGTAATTAAAAATCGAATTAAGATATGCACCGTTGAGAGATCTTTGCTCTTACCTAATTTTTAGTCCATACTCTAACAACCAGAGGGCAGAACAAAACCAACCCGTGTTGATCAGGACAAGTGACACCAACAAAACCCCCTTTTACAGAGTACACTCGGTCTGCTCTTTAATTTGCCCTGGCACAAGCCCCCGGGCCTCAAATTAGACTATAGTGTTGCAACCAAGAAAACACCATGTGCACCATGAAGAGAAAAGCACATCATTTGAGAACAGCCTTTCTTTTTTTGGTAGGGCACACAGGCAGGTTACCGAAGCTCAGTGGTAATGGCAGAGGTGGCAAAGCAACAGGACGATGCCAGACGGTGCTGCCAAAACGGCAACTTGTGCTGGCGGCGCCGAGAAATTGCTGGTGCTCAGCACCGCTCTGCTTGTACGCACAGCTATTGCTGAGACTCCAGCAGAGAACAGATATCTTCTTTGCCGTTAAGTGCAATGTAAGATATCAATAAGTGTAATAATGAATAATTAAAGATGTACCTCTTATTAGAACACAGGTTTCACGTTATCTGTAAGTGGACCTTCGTTTTCACCGAAACGAATGGGAAATAAATTCTCTTCAGAGAAGCTTCGCAAGGTATTTTTCACAGATGTTGCAATAAAATACTTTAATAACCCTACAAAATTACAACATCAAAGTAAAAACTTATAAAATATTAAGGTCTAAAATGACCTTTTGCAAAAGCACGTGCAAATCCATCGGTACCAGTGGAGTTATTTTTATTTATGTTGTCAGGTGTTCATTACATCTACGTAAAATTTGAATAATTGGCTCTTTGGTTTAGATTCCACAATAAGTGATAGCAGAGACGAAAAATCCTATTGATATTAACGGTGGTGGACCAGTCCTCATTGCAGCGCCGCGCACGGAGCTTGGCCAATCTACGTTGGGAGTGGAGAAACGCAGGGTTGGGATGTAAGCTGTGGTCAGAGTCGCGCTGATCCATCGGCCCCATGGGCAACCCCCAGCCCCATGGGCAACCACCAGCCCTGGGAGCTGGATGGCTGGATCCGTGTCCACATGCATATCTGGACCGCTTCCCAGCAGATCCCAAAAAGCCTCCGCAAACCGGCCTCCATGGGGTGATGGAGGGGGTCGCAGCACGCTCACCACTGGGCAAGCCGTTACTGGGGGGTCCCTGTGAGGTTGTACTGGTTGTTCCTGCAGAGCGATTTCCCTGCTGGTCAGTTTGGCCCTGCCTGTCTCAACTCCTGGCCAAGGTCGATGACTCATTTTTAAATCATATTTTTACTCTCTTCTTCCCTCCTCCCCCCAGACTGCGGCCAGGGTTTTGTACACTTATTTCTTTGTGTCCTGCTGCAGCTGGTGCATTTGCTTCCAGACATCACTATTAAAATTTAGTTTTCTGGTTACTTAATTGGGAAGTGGCAATCCATTCATTTCCATTTGTTGTCTTATTTCCACACATGTCATTTATTTGCAAAAAAGTGAAGTAAGTGCAGGGCAAAATGGTAGAGCTCAAGTTTAATTTTTAAATGGTTCTCTTGAAATAATATTTTTACTGTAGATTTCTTTCAATGTAAGTATTCTAGAACTGATCCTAAATTAATAGTCCGAATGCCTAACACTTATACATGCTTTTTAGAAGAATTTTGCCTGCAGAGTACTTACAGTACTAGCCCCTAAATTTCTGAAAATATGCTTAAAAAGCACAGCACTTTTCTATATAGAGTGCATCTTGACAGTTTAGGTGATGACTGCTCAGTTATACTGAAAAAAATTCAGATAAGCAGATTTTAGCACATTTACCATGTCTTTTAACTTCATCTGACAC
>NC_134174.1:68433224-68443224 GCF_964188355.1 Buteo buteo | reverse complement strand
ACGCACTAACTGCGTACCTGAAATACAGATGAAAATGAAAGAGAATTATCAGAGTAAACCAAAATGGCGCCTGCAGGGCTGATGCAGTTTTCTGTCCTCTGTCCGGTTTGAGTCGGACGTTGGGAAGATCTTATTTGAATAAAAGGGTGGAGGCTGCTTCTCACTGCAGGTTTCGGCTGACTTCCTTACCAGAGATCTCGCCTATCGACACTGCGGATTTTGGCTTAGGGTGTTGTCACCAGGACACTCATACTAGGTATCTGAAATAAAAAGAATTAAATATTTACTTCCTGCTGAGGTTTATTGGCATGAATGACGCTTCTGTTTGGGGTCTGGTGGTAATACGCTTTACTAATGATGCTTCTAGCATGTAATAGGTGGGTTTCCACCACAAATATTCCTTTAGCCAAACTATTTGAACTGGACCAAACTAAAGCTACCGCTTAGGCTTATAACACCGAGTATTTTCTTGCTTAGTGCTGAAATTCAAGGACAAAAGTCTTTCTGGTCTATTTGCTACAACGCCTCCTCTCAAAAAGGTTAAGAAGAGGTGAAAAGGATGAAAAGGCACTTGCACGGTTTAAAAAATCTTCTATGGAAAAAACATCTTTCATACCACAAAAAAGTCTCCTGTAGGTTGTTATGTGCATAAGGTGGAGGCTTAAGAGCAGACACATTTGCAGATGAACTGCTTTTACTAGCTTCTCCGAGACATGACATTTGTTCAGAAGATTAGCCAGGTTGTAATGTGTAGCATAATTGCACTGTGCGGATGTCCCAGAAGTGAAAACCTAATTGCTTGACAGGCCTATAACTTTGTGGTACGCTCTCACCTTGTTAGGTCCTTTTCTGATGCAGTTCAAATGAAGTCTGGCCGCAGGTGTGCCTAATTTACCTCGCAACTGAACGTGTTGAGTTTAATTGCACAGTGGTTGTTAGGAAAAATTGGTGGGTGGAATATCAAGTGACTTACTGTACACGGATGGCAGATGGGCGTTGAGAGGCATCGCGAGCTAAGTGTATAGGTGAGGTGAGTTAATAAAAGATGTAAATTTTATCTTAAAATAGTGAAGTCTTGTAGTAGGTAATACATTTTAATTAAGATGGTAGCAGTCCCCTTGCTAGCAGCGTGAAAAAATCAGAGCAAAGGAACATCACAAAGACTGCATTTTTCTCCATATCAGTATTTTAGGAGCAGCTTAGTATGTTTAGGAAGGCTATTCTGCAAGACTGTATTTATTAAAAAAGACTACAATTTGTGCATATAATACAAAATATAGCAAGGAGAGCCAAATCTAGAAAGGCTTGCATTCTCATTCTGTTGGTAGCAATAAAGTTTGAGATGTGACCAAACGGAGCTCCGATCCAGCTCCTCGCCTCTTGCTGTGTCACAGAGATCTTGTCTCGGGAGTGCAGGGCTCACAGAGAAAGCATCTGGCCCTGTTCTCTCTGCAGTAAGGATGGGTTCGTAGCGCCCATGGTCCTTGTTGGTCAGCTGAGAGGAATGATCAACTCAGTCACCTTCTCCTGGCAAGGTTTGAGGAACACCCTGCCTGGGAACATGGTTTTTAACTTACGTTGCCTTCCTCTGAAAGTCCTGTCCTGATGCCACCTGTGCTCCATGAACTCTCTGAAAACATAGATTACAAAATAAAATATCTCGGTATGAAGGAATGTAGCAGAGCTGAAATACAAGTGCCGCCTGTGTTCACCCCAGCGTTGTGGCTTCAATATTTATGCCAGTGTTCAGGGTCATCCTAGTAAACTTGAAGATGTCTAATTCCACCAAGAGTGGGTCCTTTTCACCAAATAATTGAACAAATACCAGTTCCAGTTGACGTTTAGTGAAAGGGTTCTTAATGGCCCTTTTTTTTTTGATGGGATGTGAGCTCTCTATATAGAAACAATTCATCATGAATGCTTCACGTTAGAAACAATCCACGAGGAGCAATACTTAGCATTCCTAGTGCACAATTCATTGGAGAATTTCCGAGCAATTTACAAACATTAGCTCAATAAGCCTCACAACACCCATCTGAGATCAGAAAAAAAATAGGTAAGATACTCCTCTTCAGCCTGGCTGTGGCACTAAGGAGCCGTAAAGCTGGAGGCTTGCCCCAGCTGCTGGCTCCCCAGCGCCTGGTGGTCCCGTACCGACATGGGCATCAGCTGGTCCTTGGACATCGTCGCAGTCCGTGCGGTGGAAGGTGTGCGAAAAAGAATAGAGGTGTGATAGAAATGCCATTACGTGTAGCCTAAACTCAGTTGATCTGGAGATCATAAGCATCTTAAAAAAAAAACCAACAAAAACAAAGGCAGATAAAATTAGGGTGAGGGCATGGCTTACAAAGATGCAGTTTCGTGGGGTCGCTGGTTGTGTCCCTGCAACAGTGTCCAGAATACCTGAGTTCAAGTGAGCATCCGAGCTAGGAGATCACGTCAACCACCGCGGAAATCCAGTTCTCTTTCAGCTAAAACCCCTTTACAGATTTTGGGATAGGACGTTTTAAAGAAGAGTGCATTCAGCTGAACTGACAGCATGGATTTATTTATGCACAGTTTCAGTAAACGTAGTTATTTCCCTACTTGCCTCTCTGATATGAGAGATTGCTCCTTCAGCATTAGAGTCCTGTATTAATATTAGGGTCCTGCTCAAGGTTTAACTGAAAAGGAAGAGCTGTGATTAAAAGCAGCAGTTTATGATGTAGGAATACTCCCATAATGCTCCTCTCTGATTCTCGAAGCTCCACGGGAGGGAGCGCGATGTGGTGCAGCCACAGTCGTACTTTCTGTTGGCCGCAGTTGGGACATGTTGGGTGCTGAAGAAGGGGAGAGGTACCTGGCTTGCCTCCTGCCAGGAATGCTGTTGGCACATGGAAACTTCTGCGAGGTGTATACAGCAAGAATAGTCACGGTCACTTAGAAAGATTGACATGAGTAAGTAATAGTTGTTCATATTCTAAATGTAAAAGCTCTGCCCAACCTCGCTGTTCACCCTGTATGGAGTTGGGCAGCACAAGCTGTGGGACTGGAGCATCTGAGAAACTCTGGGTGAAAAGAAAGTCCTGAGCCTTGCTTGTCATTACCTGTCAGTCACTAGCTGAAAACCAGACCCGTAGAACATTTTTTAAATTATGAAACACGAGAACATAGCTACCTAAAGAAAAGAGGCGGCGTTAGGCTGTGAACGTCCTCCTGTGCGAGGGCAGGACGGTGAGGGTGTCCTCATCTTGGATAACCTGCAAGGTGGAGACATCCCATATCTGCTCCTTGCTCCAGTACGGGAGGGTGGCGTAAGGGAGTTTGCATCTTTCCAAGCTTTTCCCCCTTCTGTAAGTGCTTGCTGTGTTCCCAGGAGGCAGCGCTGCTACAAAAACGGTTTATGGGGAGGTGCCTGGATGATAAGGGTTAGTCCTAAATAATTGCTGGTTGCTGCTCAGCAAAAATAAGCTGGATTTCCATCCCCTGGTAGAGTGACTCCTCACAGTTAAAGGCTGGCAGAGGTTGAAGAGGTCATAAGACAGGGCCTAATTTGCCATGTTCCTTTCCTTTCAAAAACAATGAGGGAACCGGGGCCTTGCCGGTGGGCAGATCCCGCCTGGATCTCCCTAGAGTCAGCAGGAGTTGGATCGAGTCCCTTTGAATAGCGAGAGTTTCCAAACCGGAGGCAAAGCCAAGTGTTTTTCAGAAGATTGATCATTCATTACCTTGGAATTTTTCGACATAGAGGTCATTACTGCTAATATAAGTTGTGAAAAAATAAAATGTATTAAAAAAATAGAGACAAATTCTCAACTGGTGTAAGTCATTGCCTTTGAAGTCAATGAGTCATTGAAATCAACTTTCCCACACCGAGCTAAGGATATGGCCTGGAGTCAATACATTTGTAGTTGTTGAAAAATTAAAAATATAAATTTGCCTTTCCCTGGCAATAATGTTCTGTTTATGACAGAGATCTTATGCTTTAACATAAGTTCATTAACTAATAGGAAAGTAATATTTCACTACCAGTATTCT
The DNA here is from genome assembly GCF_964188355.1 of Buteo buteo. Lineage (NCBI taxonomy): Eukaryota > Metazoa > Chordata > Aves > Accipitriformes > Accipitridae > Buteo > Buteo buteo. Next base: position 68,439,207 of record NC_134174.1, on the reverse strand, counting down.
TTTGGGTATAACTATTTATGATTAAATTTTATTAAACTTTTTTAAAATTGGATTTACATTTTGATGAATCTAATAGATTTCAATTTTGTATTTTTATAGATTCTTTCTAAAGTTTTTCCTCAAGTGCAATCAGAACTGTTTGAAGAATGCAGGCAACCCACGAGACATGCGAAGATTCCAGGTACAGATCCCTCTTAAAGAATAAACAATATATAAATGACTTACATCTTCATCTGGAACTTTTTAAAATGAAAAAACAGTATCAGTGCTTCTACTTAGTGTAGTTCTAAGGCTGCGTGCCTTAGAAAGAAATGCTGATTGTATTTTACATTTCTGCCACTAACTTAAATGCTGGTTCTTGGGACTCACCGAGTTCTGCAGTGGACTGGAATGGATCAATGCTGCAGCCAGTGGATCTCTCCTCAGAAAGTATTTCCCTAGTTCCCCTTTGTACTAACACCTTGCGTTGTAGTGTGGTATGTGCTCAGACCTGCAGAGGTTTTACAAATGTAGACTGAGTAGCATAATCTTACTAACAGACATGGCCACGAAGTGCAGTGAAGTTTGGATCTCACGCAGGGGTTTTTCACATTCACAACTTGTAAATCCAACAGCGGTGGTCCAACCCACATACTTTTATTCCAATTGTGTTAGAAAATGTTTAATACTCCACTTTCTCCTTACAGCTTTTGAAATATCCTGTGGTGAATCATAACACTACAGAGAGGCAGCTGACGTGATGGACAAATTATTTCCTCTGTATCTGGGGTCATTTGAAATGCTTGTTAGGAAATACATGCTTTTGATTTCAAAATATTTCACAATGATTCATGTTTGAGACTAATAATAAAGTAGTATTGAGATGTTCAAAACTTTCTTATTTTTGAGAAGAATAACTTGTGGTTAAACTTGATAGCAAAACATGTGACATCTGTTTTCATGCACAGCCAACCAACCGGTGAAGCCAGCACCCTTGAGCCAGCCAACAGAAAAGATCTGTAGCTGGAAAAAATATTTCTTCAAAACAATTGAGCCAAGCTTCCATTTTTCATGCATCTCAGCTTCACGTGGCATTGGTGATATTGATCCATCTGAACAGAACAGAAGGTCAAACCTGGAATGAGTGGAAATGTCCTCTTTGTCTCACCGATGACTAAATGAAGCATCAGTCATGAGCGATCTTGTGGTCGACAATGGAGCCAGTAGGCACTAGAAAGACTTTCCTGGGTCTCTTTAGCTAATCTCCCTGCCTCTCAGAAGGTTTAACTGGACTTAACAGTATGTCAGATCTTGAACAATATTTTTAACTGGTTTCACTGTCTCAGCACCTTTCTTTAGGTGCACTGCAGGAATAAGCCGATATAACAAAGCATAGCATGTCTACTTTCTTTTGCTGAACTACAGTATTTTCCCTTGGTGACTGACCTATATATACATGACAGAACAAAAATAGTTGTCATTTTTATATACACCTTTCTCTGTCTTTTCAATATACCGTGTTCTAGGAACCAAATCCAGAAACCTTTGCTGAAAATCACACTTGTATGTTTTGCAATAATTCTTGAAGTCTGCGAATCTCATTAAAAGTGAGAGCAGGTAGCCCAGTGGCCCGGCAGCAGCTCTGCGGCCAAGGTGAGTGTGCAACCTCAGCACTCTCCAAAGTGGATGTTGACAAGAGTGAAAGTGTCCACTTCTGGGAGGACAAAGATAGGGAAGCAGAGCAGCCTGGCAGAGAACTGCCCTCGGGCTGTTCTAAAGGGTACCGCAGATGGCTGTCTCAAAGGAGGCAGGATACGCAGGAAAGGTGCTGTGATAGCTGAAAGCTAATTATGGGTTGTGAATAAGAAACAGGATCAGAGGTGATCCAAAACATAGAAGCAGACAAGAATTTTCTTCTGATGCCTCGGACCAGCTCTGTGCAAAAGGAGGCTAGTTTTTCCCGTTCCGTTTTTGGTCATTAAGTGTTTGGGTATAGGAGCGCCGTGAGAGCCCTGGCAATCATTTTTGTTATATCCAAAAGTAAAATAAACAGAAGGCAAAAGCTAAAATTTGTACTAGCTTTCGCCGCCGTCACCAGTAGGGTTGATAAGGCCTGACTTAGCCGTTGACTTTAAGGACTCTACTAACGTTAAACCCCAAAGGAAATGCTGGAGCGATTACTTCGCTTAGAAAATCTGGAACCCACACAACAGGGCCCATGCTGGAGTATTTAAATAAGATGTAATTGTCTATCTGGGATAATAGCGATTGACCTACGAAGCCGTGTTCCACACAAACCCAGGCGCATCTCACGGTTTCCTCTTTGGCTTGTGTTCATGCGATATCGTTTCCGGAAGGAGTTTCACAACTCCATTGTGTAGGTGTTTTTATCGTGAAGGTTGTGCGTTTTGCATATGTTCCTTTTCCATTTTCTACTGAGAAGCAGCTGGAAGCCAAAGAAGGCCCTATCCATCATCTCTTCTATGGCCGGACTCTGAACCTGGACACAAGAATAGGAGCCTTTCACTCAAAAATAAAGGAGGAAATTCCATTGACATACCAGGGTCAATCACCATCCAAATGAACTTGAGAAGGGATACTTTTCATGGATTGAAAACACTTTCACTATTCATATTCAACTCGGTCTTTTCAGATGCAAAAAAGTTCATTATCAGACATTAAATGTAATTGTAAAACTGACCTGGAGATCATTTACTGAAGAAAAAATGGGGAGTTACGATGGTTCCTGATTTATTAAGCTTTTTTTATTTGGAATCCTCACAACCCTTCATTTGAAGACAGTCTCAAGTGAACAAATTTTAATTAGATAAACTATCTAATCAATATATCAACAGATCAATCAAAACAGCAGCTTTTAAAATGAGTGGCTAGAGGGGTGTTTCTGAAACTAATGGCTAGAAGAATATTTCCCTGAATTGAATTCATTTGTTAGCATAATAGGAGATTAAACTCTAATTAGTGTAGCAGGTTCTGAAGAGAAACAATTGTGAGTTAAAAATCACCAGTGTTAGCCACATAAACAAAGATGTATTCATAGTTGTCATTCACTTTGTTTAAAGCAAAAAGTAACAGGCTGCGATGTTGTTTTGTCTTAAAAGAAGATCTGATTCTGCATCTATGTTTGTGAAAATATGCAGGTTTTTTTAAATTCTGTTTTTTGTTTTCTTTTTCAGGTTGTTGTATCAACAACAGTCAATGTGGATGGCCACGTGCTGGCTGTCTCAGACAACATGTTTGTACACAACAATTCCAAACACGGGAGGCGGGCTCGCCGCCTTGACCCCTCAGAAGGTACGGCCCCTTCTTATCTGGAAAATGGTAGGCACACATTTACATGTCTTTTTTTATTTGCAATGCTTTTTTTTTTTTTTTTTTTTTTTGCACCATACTTTATGTTGATACACTACTACATTTACTTTTACATAATTTCTTCTGTCATCCATCAAACCACCCATTTAAAAAGTCCATTAGTATTTCTCAGCCCTTGTCAACCAGAATACAGGCGCTTCTGAATTTGCTTCTGACTTCTTTCTTTATTTAATACTTACAGTTTTGCAGTCACAACCAATTTTTCATCTTTTTCTATTTATTTTTTTTTTTTTCAGTCTTGTTTTGCTTGCAGCTTTTTCTTGCTATTTAATTTGACTTGATTTTATTTTGGCTTGTCATATTCCTTGATCCAGAGGTACAGTCTCAGGTTATGTATGCAAGTTTAAGTGGATGGTAAAAACATGACCGAATCTGTAAAGAATTTACTGTGAGGTCAATTTCCTGTGGCTGGGCCTTACTGCAGATTACGGCAGGAGGGGGTTTGTATGAGAAAAACAGCATAAAATGTTTTTCTTCAGACTGACTCAATGTGATTGACTTCTTGCCTGAACTGCTAAAAGAAGATAGTCTGAGATGAAGAGGAGAATGGAAAGTGTCTCTGAAAATCCAGAATTGTGAAATACTATCTTTCTGGAGCCCATCAGCCTCCGAATCACTGGCACACAATTGCAGCTGCGCTCGTACACGTGCACACATGTATTTATTCTCCCACAAAGCCCCAAATAGTCATTTAGATTTAAATATCACTTTGTTCGCACTGCAAAATACACCAGCGTAAAGATACAAACTGTCTCTCAGGTAACCTGTTTTTTAATAAAATTAGAATAGAATAGAAAAGAATAGAATAGAATAGAATAGAACAGAGTTGAGTAGAGTAGAGTAGAACAGAACATTTTCAGTTGGAAGGGACCTACTATGATCATCTAGTCCAACTGCGTGCTCACTTCAGGGCTGACCAAAAATTAAATGCATAGGGGTCAAATACATCTCCAGTTCTTCAAGAGTTAGAATTCTCAAACCCACTGTGATTTGACGTATGGCTGCATGGCCAGGCCACGCACATCAGTTTCCATGGGACTCCTCTTGCAAGTTGTTACTAACATATTGACAGGATCATGGCTTTTTACACTAATAAAATTAATTAAAGTAACAACAGAATACTAAGCTGCTAATACAATCATTGTCATTTTACATTTCAAATAGTATTTACCAATGGGCACACAGAGAAATGAATGAGGCAAGCAACAATTATCAGAAGGAAATACGATCTAGACATCAAAAAATGGAAAACGATTTACAAATCTGCTGCAGTCCACACACACAAAACTAATTTGTTTTTCTGCATTAATAACTAAGGTATAAGAGAACAAAAATATAATAATTAAAGGTCGCCCTGAGCACCAGAGTCATTATGGTCTATGACGTATTGTTTATCTCTTTCATATGCACTGAAAGTAGGTGTGTGTTTTGCCTAGCAACCGTCACTAATGAGGTTCACAATTAAGAAGGCTGAATCCTCTCCCCTAGTCCTCTCCTTCCCCAGAGAGCGAGAACTAGCAACATTATAGGTTCAAGTAAGCATGCTCAGCCCTGTGGTGTTAGGTTTTAGTCTGGGTCCAAATTCAGCCTCTTCTAATGAGCTATTATGATCTTAGCAAAATACAAGTATTTATTTTTGTAAGCTGCATGAAAAGAATTTGACTCTAAGCAGAAAATATCACTTAGAAAAATAAAGGCCACTTTTACATGCTACAGAAAATCTACATAAACGTCACTAACCGATAGCTCCTTTTTGCGATATGGTAATTGATTTGCTTTATTTAAATGTTAAAAATAGAGTGCCAAATCCGCTTTGCCTAACTTCCCATAAACGCTCATTCAAGTAAGCTGCACCGTTGCAAATGAATGTGAAAATCTGAACGCTGCTTCTTAAAGTCCTACTTTTAATAACAATTACAGTAACTAAATAACTCAAAGCAAACACTCCCGTAATATGGCAGCAGAGAATCAAAATGCCCTTGAACATAGGAGAGAATGGCAGAGCCAGGGTTCCAAACGTTGAAAGTCGGTGGAATTCGGAAGTGCCCAGCATCCTCACGAGCGGGGCTGTGCTCCCCGTGCGTTTAAGCAGCGTTAGGACAGCGAGCGTCACCGACCGGTGTGGCTCCTCCCGAAATCAGCCCCACAACTTCTCAGGGTTTTCGTGGAGCTGGAATAGGCTTCAGCCTCTTACAACGGGGATGGTGTCACCCACAGAGAGAATTCCCCAAATCGTAACCTTGCCTACTTGAAAATCTCTGTCTCCTTCTGGTCAGGGTATAACACTAGATACTGATACCCTGCTTAAAATTGTGGTGTTTTATGTCATGCTTCAAGTTAGTCATGTCCCCTTGCCTGTCAAGCCGTATCTTCCATCTAGGATGGTATGCTTTGCATTAGTAACACATTCTTTAAAGAAAAGTGCCCGGTAAAAACCACAGATATTTACTTCTCTGTAGCCTCTCCTTGCTAACACCTCATTATCCAATCATCTAATATTCACCAGCAGTATATACACACACTCGCAGATCGTTTCCAAGTAAACTAATTCCCCCTGCTGCTACTGTGGAAGGTTGCCATTGAATCCTTTGAGCTCACAAAAAGCACGGCAAAT
>NC_134174.1:68415724-68428224 GCF_964188355.1 Buteo buteo | reverse complement strand
ATCAATCTCTCTTTTGAAAACAAAGAGCCTTTAACTGTTTACTCGACAGACTGCAGGGATTCGGGGAGAGTTCTTGCTGCTTATTGGGTAGATAATGCAGATTGCAGATGATGTGCAGATGATGTGCATTTTGATGAATATTTTCCCACTAGACTGCAACTGTTTCTATCTATTAATTTAGATCTAATGGGAAAAGTGTGTTCCTGGGTAGTTTTAAGCTAGGACTTTTTAAACAGTTAACGCATCAAGGATATGTTTTTGTGTCTGCTTGAGATCTATTGCTGAAATGAACTTTTAAGTGATGGTAGCACCCGAGACTCCTATCTTCCATCTATCCCCAAAGAAATCACAACCTGAGCAAAACCAACGCTCGCATTCACACCTGGGTGCCTCACGTCCGGCTGACAAAGGAGAGAATATTTACATTTCCTTGATCTTTCTGATTGGGTTTTTACTGGAGTTACCAAACGGGGTGGTGGTGACAGTGGTGCTAACAGCACAGCTCGAAAGCCAACGTTGTTTCATAGTCTGCTGCAGAGGTGGTAACCGCAGGTGGGGCTGCATCCAGTCACGGTTACTGGGAACACGGCCCATGCAAAGCTACAGCAGAGTATCCTGACAAGTACGACTAGCTAAGATAAGTGTTCAGCAAAATAAAAAATGAATGAATTAAAAGCCTTAGACTAAGTTCCAGATATTTTAGCAGTTGGGAGCTGGTGCAGTTCCATTGCGCCCAGGGAAGCGCTGCAGATTTGAACCAGATGACGGTCTGGCTCTCAGTGCACAGGCCTGGAATTTTGAATTGCTCTATAGTCTAATGTCTTCAACTGATTGCTTAGGTGCGGATTTTGCAAATTTGGCAAATTTTGCTGTTTTGAACTTCTTTCTAATGTGTGAATGCAAATAAGTATGAAACTGTAAGGAAAAGCCATTCGTTTCTTCTTTCCTGGGGTCGTCTTTTGTCTTTATCGCTAAGTAAAGATGTTCAAAAGAATCGTGAGAATGTCAGGAGCTTCTCTCTCTGGAATTAAATTGTAATAAAGCTACATTGCTAACAACACTTTAATGGGAATATATATTTAAAGCATCTTCTGAGGGAAACAAAACCCTATATCGCAGCAATAAGAAAATAAAAAGATAAAGGCAGCGTCTGCCTGACCGCGAAACTTCCTGAAGTGATAGGGGGACTGAGATACAGTCTTTGGAAATTACAGCTGCCATTGCGAGGGAAGCCAAGCCTCACTGTATTTCAGAAAATGAAAATGATGTAGCCCTAGAGGAGGGAGGGGCCGAATCCCCAGGGCATCTGTTTCCCATCAGTGTCCCACCATGCTTGCAGTCTGGCTTGGCACTCTAACATTTAACCTTCCCAGCATGAGGTAGACCATAGGGCAACAAGGCTGCAGAATAATGAAACAAGAGTGTAGTGTGGTGTACAAAGCCTTTGTGAGCAGAGAAGTTGAGACATTAAATGATCAGGGTACAGAGATATGAAAGTTCCAGATTTTTCTAAAAAGCCCCCATTAGTCTCACGCAGAAGCAAGAGCGCGCCGTCTCTCAGCAGGCAAAGGCAAGGCCTTTCCCCATCTATCCATGCCTTTTTGCCCGCTGCTTTCAACTATTATAAAGATACAATTACCTTGGGAGATTGTGGCAGTTCAGTTGATTAGCACGGTGAATTAAAAGAATGAGTCACAAATGACATGTCCAGCTCTTCTCTACTAGTCCTTTGTATTCCCAGTATACCTCACCCCTGTTGTAAGAAGGTCAAAAATTAGAGAGAGATAACAATTTTCAAGCAGCTAGCACTTAGGAGCAGAATTAACAATCATTCTGTATGTAATTGCCAGTTAATAGTAAATTGCCTTCTAGACTGTAAAATGCAATATAAACTGGTGGGCACCTAAAATTAAATTAATGAGGTATTTGCTGCATTTAAAAGTGAATAGTGCAAATTAATAACTGGGTACAATACTTGTTTTAATATATATCGAACGGTGCATCGTTTGCTCGTTTAATAATAATTTTAAAAGTGCTACCTGAAAATTCTCTATCTGTCTGGGTAAATCGAGTGGCTTGTGCAGGTTGTAGCCATAATTTTGCTGGTAAAGTCTTCCAGGTTTCTCAATTAAATATCAGAGATTATTTTTTAATTAGAATATAAGCACTGCAGTGTTATTTGATTATGGCAAATTGTGATTTGTATGCTTCTAAATGAAATTATGTTACAGATAAAATTGCACCTTTATACACATATTTTAAGCTCTGTAGATTCTGTTGGTTTACTTTAAGATGAGCGGCAGTACTGTATTTACAATGTATTTGTGCCACTGCGTCACTGTTTTCTCTAAGTCTGTATTTTGCATAATGATTTCCTAGCAAATAAAGGAAGTATAGTCCGCCCAGTGTCTATTGAAATAGTTTCAGAGAATGCTGTCTGGCACTTGGAACTTGTAATGTTGACGGCTTTCACCCTGATGTTTCTGTTGCACACCCTTATTTTGATAACTTCTTTTGCTCAGTTAAAGAAATGACCCAAATTGTCAGGAGACAACCGATCATTTGCAGTAGACTGTACCCGGTCGCTGTACGAGGTATTGGCATTCGATTGCAAACATGTCCAAAGCAGACATAGAGAAAGCGTGAATGTTGAATACATGGAACCATTCCCAGGTCTGCAATGCATTTGCTAGATGTGAACATAAAAATGATTATTTTGCACAAAGACTTGCATTCAATTTTAAGCTTATGAAACCATTACTCAACCAGTAATCGCTCACAGTTTGTGTTCCTTCTGATAGAGTATTTATGTTGAAGAAGTACGGCCGGGCTCTAAGGCTGGCACAGCACCAAGGGGGGGAAGCCCTCTTTAGTCACTACATTGTCCAGTTTTTTCGGTTTGGCTCGGTTTTGCCTCGGTACGGAGACCTCCGCTTTGGCTGGGTTCCTCGGTTAACCCCCACTCCACTTCCCCCTCTGAAAGATCTCGTGTTCCTCAAGTATTTTCGAGATCTTTTGTGTGCATTCAAATGGGATTCTGTCAATGGCGCTGTTACACTGTTTAGAGTCAATAGCTCCCTTCCATCACAGCCAACACAAACTAGCTGTCTCATAGGTCAGTGCTCTTTAAACAAATTACTTGTATCCACAGAGCAAATGATTGTTAATTGCCTCCCACAAATCATACTATTTTTACTATGCTAAACTACATGCGAATGCCTTAGTTAAATTTAAATCACCTGATTATTTCTTGTACATGTTCAATTATTGTTCTTATGTATGAAATCTGGTGACTTTGCGAAATGAATGCTAAAAATATATACAATGGATTCAAGACTTTATTGGAAAGCCTGGGAAAAAAAAGTACGGTTACATTCATTTTAATGAAATCCTCAGCATTTCTAATTCATATATATTGCATTTCCTTTTTTTTCTTTTTTAAGTGCTGTTGTCCTGAAGCAACTTACAGTTACTGTTATTACTGTATTGGTTATTTATTGATCAGACCTTGTGTCAGTATCAGTTGTTAGCAAGCTGAAAAAAATCAAGATAGAACAAATATTCTTGCCCTTTCTTCAAGACAGGTCTAAGTCAGTCAAAGTTAGTGTTAAAGAGTCAAAACCCGAAAGCATCTCTGTTAATATGTTAAACTGCTTCATTGCGCTAGAGTAAAATGTATTTTTCTTAAAACAGTAATGTCAAAGGGAAAGAGATTCCGGTTAACTGTCTTTTCTTATAAAGAAGGTTTTTCAGCATGACATACATTTTTAATTAATAGGGCAATGCTAAACATACAGAAGTGATTTAGTAGCATCAAGTCAATAGCATGTTGGATAATGTATATTATATAATAGCTCTTTTTTAAACAGTAGCAATTCCAGGTTTATCAGGGTCATTGTTGTCCCCTTTCTTTTCTGTCTCAAAGGAGGCCAGAAGAATGAGACATACCATTTGTGCTATTGCACAAGTAGACTATTTGTCCTAATCAGTGACACCCATTTACTAGAATTGCTTAAAATGAACTATACCTCATACAGAAATCGCACATTTAGAGTGTTCCATTCATCATCTGAAAATTGAGGGCCAGTAAACTTTTCTGTTCCTCCAGCGGGATCATAGACATGCATCAAAATGTTAAAAAATGATTGGTGAGAGAGAACTGTCACCCATTTATCAAGGAAAAGGAACATTATTTGCTAATTTCCCAACCAAGGCAGTGACAGGGTGCTTCGTCTTTAGACCCATGGTGACCAACATGGCCTTTTTGTTATTAGTACAAGTCAAGCGCTTTTTGGCTGTTGCTAACAAGACACATTTGTCTATCATCAGAGAGTGCTTTATTTTTTTCCAAGTAGCTGTGACCAAAGTCTGCTCCCAGTGCCATGAGTGGCTGCACCTCGCCAGGTCGTGGTAGCACTGAGTCACAGCAGAACTGATAAATCACAAAGTTTCCGTGTCAAGGTGAAGGTATTGACTCTGCTGTACCCAAACTGACAAAATGTAGCGCTGAAGCGATGGCAATTCATCTTAAAAAAAGGACAAAAGGGTCATCTTGGTTTCAGGTAATAATCAGGAAAATTTGAGTGCTGAATAAGACCTTCTACCTTGTTTTCTCTGAGAAGGGGGAAAAATGCTTTTCTCCTTTTTTCTGCATGCTGTATACAGTGAAATAGTAATATCAGTTCCGTGTATATTAAACTGTCTAATTCTATTTTTATTTCTATAAATTTAGGCTTATTGCTATTTTTTATTACTATAGCCTGATTGTAACACTCAGGCTAAAAACTTCCCAAAGTTTCAAATCAAAGAAAAAAGGTGGAAAGAAAGGAAATAAGATATTTCACTGAAAATGTACATCTTGTTCTCATATTACGAAAGCAAGATAGCAAACAGAGAAATCTGGGTTGCATTGGAAGATATCCAGCCGAATGTCTGGTTTTGGCTAGTCACTTCTACACATGATACATGCCTATACCAGTATTCCCATTAAATTAATTTGTACCCTCATCAAAGTGCTACTGAGCTGAAAAGAAACATGTCCACTGACTTCAGGCCTTTGTGTTGAGTCTAACGTAACATGGAAATAAGGAAAACACCCAGAAGCTCAGGGTTAATAGGAATAATGAGTTTACTGTATTTTGGAACTTCTTATACTGCAGTGTATTAAAGTGCTGCTGCTATAATTAAAAAGGTTGGTAGTGTTTTCATGTGAAATTTTAGCTGCTGGGAAGTCTGCACTGTATAGACACAATTTTTGGCCAAGTGATTGTCACGAAAGTTGGTTTAAAGGCACTGGCATGGGCCTGAAGCCTTATGTACATTTTTTTTTTAAATTAATTATCACAACTGTAGTGAATGCAATTTGCTGAAGAAAAAAAATCAAAAGGTGTTTCAAAAATATTTTGGATGTCCACTATTATTTATATTATAAAATAATTTCTAAGACATTGTCCATTAGGTAGCTTCTTAACAAAACCTAATGTTTCCAAAAATTCTTTCAAACCCGTTTCATAAGCATATGGAATACGGCTATTTCCACAAGAGTTGTTAGTCAATGTAGTTGTTATTCAAAGGCTGAATATAAATTACTGTAGATGACTATTGATTTTTAAATACACAAACTTTCATTGAAACCATGGAAAGTTGCATGATGAGAAAAGCTCCGTGGTAGATCTGGTGTTCCTCACCTGATGTTTGCTGAAGGTCAGTTGATGCCGATCCCCGGCGCAGGCTGCCCATTGGAATGGTACGTGCTCCTTGTCAGGGATGTCCGTTGGCTGTGGACCTGCAAGGGGAGGAAGCTGATGGAGGGATGCAGAGAGCTATACTAGCAATCCACATTTTCGGAATTTCTTTTTATACCCTAGGCTTTTATGAGCTTGAAAGTTGCAGTCTAGGACTGGATAGATTTATATTTTGAATTATGCACTTTCCAACATATAGAAATATTAAGGGGGGAAAGAAAGGAATTTTTTTTGACACAATCTTGAGAACATCTCCTTAAATATGGATGGGCGGTATGGCTCCTCAGAAAAACCTTTTTTAAAAATCTTGTTAGATACCTGAGTAAAAACCTTCAGCGTCTTCAGTTTTCTCTAAGGTAAATAATTTTAGTATACAGAAGTATTTTTATATTGTACTGCATACATTTTTTTTTAAATTGTCATTGAAAACTAAACTCATAGTTTTACACAATTCTGAACAATTAGAATACTAATAACATGGGCTTTCTTTCTATTTTTAAAGTTGCAGCATCCACTCTGCTTAAACATTTAATAAAGCCTTTTCAGAGGCTCATTGAATTCAGTTAGTTATTTGAGGTATTTTTTCCAATATTCACAGGTAATACAGAGATTTCACAACTTTGAGTAAGATATATTTTTGTTTAAAATTATATGACAGAGGAATATTGTTGTAAAAGCTATGTTAGATGATATTAAGGATCTGATTATAAATCCTATTTGTCTAAATATTACATGAAAATATTACAGTATTATATTCTTATGCTGGGTGATCGCTACCAAATATAACCAGAGAGAAGTTGTGCAGAATACCAGCTCTTACAGATGTTTGCCGAAGCATCACAGATTTCATATGGTTCTGAGACGGATAAATACCTTTGAGGAGCTAAGCCAGTGAAGACAGGCAAATGATCAGATTTTCCATTTGCTGTGATCAAGCATCATTTTCAGCAGAGTACCTGAAATTCTTGTATTTCAGAAGAATTGTAGCACTTGGTTGTGCACTCTCCTGCATAAAGCGCACAGATAGCTCCTCCAGCTCCTCCAGGTTTCTATGGCAGCTGCTGCGCATCAGCTCCATCAGCTATTTGGGAAGGGTGTGGATGCAGCACCTTGTAATCCAGCGAGGTGGCACAGGGCTGGTGCTTTCAGCCAGCGTGTGTGGGGGGAGCAAGAGGCAGGAGATGGATCCGTACAGACCCTCCTGTGAGAAGGAGGTATTTATTCAGCTATGAGACCTAGCAGAGGAATAAACTCCCCAATAATGCCACAGATATAAAAGCGGATGCAAGCCCAGTTTATTTCAGTAAAATGTATCTTAATTAGTAAAGTACCTTGGAGTATTAAATAATAGTCAAAATGTAATGTTTTGCTGCTTTGATGTAGTACCACAGTAGTGAAACACTTTACCAAATCAGCAATATGCCTTTTTTTTTTTTTTTTGAGTGGAATATTTTGTCATGTTAGTCATATCATGTTGTTTTCATAAAATGCCATGTTTTATTATAGTTACATACGTATTAGACTGTGGAACTTCCTTGGCATGATTGGAGCATTTACGATTTGATATCATACAGGTTTCCTTCCCCTTTCGCTCTCTGCTGAAATACTGCCAAGTCCCTCCTTTGCAATGCTCCACGCTAATGGCTGGTAAGATCTGGCTTCTTACTGGTGGGATCCTTAATTTCTCATGATGTGCTCACTCCGTGTGTTTAAATCGTGGTAAATTTGCAGATACTTCACATGGCAAACTGTTCTCAGATTGCAATGTATGATGTGGTCTGATACGGCAACTCAGTTAAAGAATACACCAAGCATACTGTGGGTGGGTTTACTTTGAGTGGTTTCCATTCGCTACGTCGTACTTCACCTTTTAAATAAGTTTTTTTTAATCCAGTGTCACTGACTCCGAATACCTGTAAGAGCAGCAGAGTGATGTCTGTACAATACAGTAGGTTGGGTTTGGAGGGTCATGTCGGACCGAGCCCTGCGGTGGAGGTGGAGGCCGTGGGCAGTGCGGCCGTCCCCGTTCTGCCTTCGTTTTGATGCGCAGAACTCGAAGTCTGCTGTCTGCAGGGCTCACCCTGCCCCAGAGGAGAGCTCCCGGGAGGTCGGCACGGATGCCCGTCCTCCTTCGCCTTCGTGGTGTGCTGCACAGCCGCAGCGTGCGCCCGAGTTTGCTCAAACACAGCCAACGCGCTGCCTTCTTATTGGGGCTGCCATCTTGCTTCACAGAAACTTCTTTTCATCTTTGTTTTTTTAATTCCTTTTCTCCCTTGCTTTCTCCCTCTCCCTCTCTTCATTCATTCATTCATTTAAAGTAAATCTGTAGCTATTACGGTGGTAATGACTTTTTGGGCAAACATGAGAGCCTGGAACACAACGGTTGTCAGGAAAAGTGGAAATGCAGGTGTCCTCGCAGAATCCAGGGTCACGAAGATACTAGTGCTTTACTTGTGACTGAGTGCCACCTACCAAAAGGTGTCCCAAAGAGCCGACGTCCCGCGGTGGGACAGCCTGGAGAGGCCAGGTGGTCCCTGAGCACTGGCTGGGGGGGGTGGGTGGAAGGGCAATGGGGTGGTGGGGAGGCTGGGGGTCCCCATCAGGGGCTCCCCATCATCAGGAGCTTCTCGGCAGCCTCCTGGCAGCCCTCCTGCAGCGAGGGGGCACCGGCCCTGCTGAGCCTCCACACCCGCAAGGGTGTTGGAATCGGGCTCTTGAAGATTAGGGGACAGATTATTAGACATGTAGCGTATCTAAACCTTAATTTACTACCCATTTGTGGAAGACACATGTTCTTTGTTTCTTAATTATCTGGCCCCGCATCCTTGCTTTCTTCCTTCCTCCTCTCGTTCCTCTGTTCCTGCCTTCCTTCCTGGAGGAAGAAGGCAGCGGTTGGTTTCGTAGGTGACTGGAACTGGCCAGGAAGCGTTTTCCCTTATTTCTTCTCCCAGTCCACTTTTTAGTACAAAATCTGTTCCGCTGGAGATGTTCTGACCTACTCTGCAAAAGACTTTGAAAGGGACAGACTATTCTTGAGCTGAGTAAATTGACATTTGTCTTCAAAGATTTAAAAGCTACAAATGAGCGTTCCTGTTTCACTGACGTTCAATACGCTCTTTTAATATTCCTTTGCTAACTTCTGGGTGGGTTTACGTTCCCCGCAGGAGCTCGCCCTCCCCGCGGCCGGGGCAGGCGCTGCGCCGTGGCACGTAGCCTTCCTCGGTTGAGGGCTGGATGCGGGGCCTCCAGTTTCCTCAAGACTATAAAAGCCATAATCAAACGCATTCTTTGGGATATGTAAACAGAAGTGTTTGAACATAATCCAGTTGTTGTCAGCACGGGTATTCTTTCACGACAAGGCGACGAGGCTGGCCCCCTCTCTGTGGGCAGCGCCGCATCCCAGTGCCGTTATTCCCTGCCAGGTTCTCCTGAATGGGAGGACAATCCCTCCATCTGCGCCTGCAAACAACATCATCGCAGGTCAACGCCTGGGGTGGGCTCTGCTTTCCAATGAGGGGGAAAAAAAAGAAAAAAGAAAAAGAAAGATGCAGTTTTCCCAATGTTAATATGAGTATTTTAAGGAAAATTCTATACCGTTATCTGATTGAGCGTAATTATTAGCTGACCTGTGAATTTTAGGCCTGTAATTGAAACAAGTGAGTGAGTGCCATTGTTTCCCTTTCTGCTATCTGAAGGAAAGCTGGGCGATTATGAGAAACTGGGGAGATAAAGACAAAGGTGTCGTTTTGGTTTTTTAATGAAAAATCTATTTTTAGTTTCTTTGTGGAGTGAAGAGAACTTAAATGCCTTTTAATTTTTTTTTTTTTTTTTTTTTTTTTTTTTTACAGTAAATAGGTTGTCCTTAGTAAGTCCAGGGATATTAGTCCTGCTTCAACAAGCAAGAGTGCCTTCTGATGAATGATGTGTTCAACCCCTCCATGCCTTTGTATTTCCTATGCATTCCACAATGCTTGGCTCACCCTGCCGAGTTCTGTGATTGAAATTCATTGCCAAATTTATTGAGAAATTAATGAGAAAAGCTGCAAAGTATTGACTTTGAGAGGAAAACACAACTCATCTTGAATGAGGAGGAAAATGCAGCAATAATTTAGCCACTATTGATTTTGCCCTGTCCATGTATTGATCTTCATTTTACAATATTAATTTGCACCTGCAATCGGCTGCAAAGGGAACCGATTTCATTTCTTTGCAGTGTTAATGTGCAAAGCATTAGGTGCTCTTAAGAAGTGGTGGTATTACAAGTCGCATCGGAAAGGCTGATTTTTTTTTATTTGTGCTTGTTACCGAAATAGACTAAAAATTAATTTTTTGTCTGACAAAATATTAAAGTGAAAACCCATCTCAAATGTATACCTCCTCTCAGCCCCGTAGGCTGCTTTTCATCTGGGTGAGGAACAATCAGCAACCTGAAATTCCAACCACTTCTCATCATCATGCCCATATCAGTTCAAAGTTCATGAAATTTCTATGAGCATTGATCTTTACCCATTGATTTTTTTTGCAGCAGATCTTTGAAATTTTAATTTCCCGAGCATCTGAATTTCTTATAGATGAAATGCACTTGGTAGAGACAGTTGATGATAAAGTGGTGAACTTAGCATCATTTTAAAGCCTAAAAAAGGAGAAAAAACAGGCATTTGCAGACTTTGTATAATGTTTTGAGGTGAAATGATAAAGGTGCTCTGATAGGGGTGAAGTATTCAGCGGGGAGTTAAATATCAATTTTGTCTTCAGTGGCCACACATTTTTAATGCAACTTTTTATACAGTCATTTTTGAAAGAAAAGCTATCTGGAGAAACAGCAGGACTAAGAGACATTCTTCACTGCACAATCATTTGCTCACAGCAGTCTTTATCACCTGGTCAAGTTCACCTAGTTACTTATCAGTAGGACATTTAATAACCTCAAGGTGATATAATTGCTATTGGCATTTTTCCCCCTTGGATTCAGCTGGTTAATGTGTAAACTACTTGTCAGCAAATAGCACTTTGTCACTGAAATCACTAACACCCTCTAGAGGAATGTCTCTGTATTGAGCAATTTAATTTTACTTTATTTAATTTTTACACATTACAACCTGTGTTCATTCAGGCACGTTGAAGGCTTGCAGTCTGCTAAAGCAGGGTGCGGGTGTCCCTGTTAGTAAAATATACTATATCTTATTTAACAATCCCCATGGCTTAATTGAAGCTCTCTCTTGTCCCTCAGAAAAGGAACTGCAGATGTTCTTATTATGTAGTTATGCTGCTAATGTGAAAAACTGCCTCATTACGAGGATCTGTTTGTAGCTAGAAAATTACTGCATTATGACAAATGCATGATTGGGAAGTTACAGGAAGATGATCATTATTGAAATGAAACTGGAACTCATTTAATAGCTGGAACCAGCAGCTGGAATGAAGCAAATGAATGTCTTCCTGTTTTTATTATTGCAGGCAGGTTTTTCAGTCAGAAAGAAAATTTGTGCCAAATCGGAGGGCCGCGGATCTATCTCCCCTCGCTGCGCACTCGCCAAAAGGGAGTGGGTTGTTAGTGCTAAAAAACGCTCTCTCCCCGCGTTTGCGCCTTCTCTTTACATGTTTAATGACGCTGGCTTTAAAAGAGGGCTGCAGATTTAAACACAATTACTTTGAAAGTACATAGGCGTCTACCGGACTGCTAGACCGGCTCACCTGTCCTACAGGTCTCAGTTGCCTCGCACCAGTCAAGACGTTGCGGTCGTGATTGAGCGGGGTGGGAGCAGAGCGGTGGTGGCCTGTCCTCTCCTGTCCTCTCCTGTCCTCTCCCAGCTCCTGTCCATGCCTGGCTTTTCGGGATGGTCTTTGGGGCAGAGCTTGAAGGGTTGGGTGGGTACAAGGAGCGTGGTGAAATGGAGAGCTGAGAGTTGGGGTTGTTCAGCCTGGAGAAGAGAAGGCTCCGGGGAGACCTTAGAGCAGCCTTCTAGTACCTAACGGACGCCTACAAGAAAGCTGGAGAGGGACTTTTTGCAAGGGCATGTACTGATAGGACAAGGGGTAATGGCTTTACACTGAAAGAGGGTAGATTTAGATCAGAGGTAAGGAAGAAGTTCTTCACTGTGAGGGTGGTGAGGCACTGGAACAGGTTGCCCACAGAGGTTGTGGCCGCCCCATCCCTGGCAGTGTTCAAGGCCAGGTTGGATGGGGCTTGGAGCAACCTGGTCTAGTGGAAGGTGTCCCTGCCCATGGCAGGGAAGCTGGAACTAGATGACCTTTAAAGGTCCCTTCCAACCCAACCCATTCTGTGATTCTATTCTATGATTTATAGCTATTAAAGACAGCGGCCAACCACACCACTCGCTTCTCTCCCGTTTGACCGCATTTGGACAGAGGAAGGTGGGTGCTGAAGTGGAGGCACCCGCTGGACCCCCAGCCGCCGTGCCCAGCGCCCGCGGGATGGCACAGCAGTGGGATGGTTTGCAAGTGTCCCACGTCCTTTCGGTGGGGCTGGCTCCCGAGAAACCCTCCGCCCAAAAGTCTCCTGAATGCCTGATGAACAATTGGAAGAGATCTTGGTGTTCTTCTAATGCCTTTAATGAATCAGTGGCTTAATTTAATTAGGTATCCTCCTTAATGGATGTGGTATTCACGTCTAATAAAATACTTATACACATTTTTGGATATTAGATATTAATACAGACCTTGAGGCAGGAAGAGCTGACAAAGAAGGTTAAGCCATCAAAATGAAAACCGAAACTATGTGTGTCACAAGAAAGA